>NC_140590.1:1485064352-1485074352 GCF_964204655.1 Triturus cristatus | reverse complement strand
ACCCCTCCTGGGGATTGCGGTTCTCAGGCGGGGACCAGATGGGCAAAGCCCGGACGACACTTCCCCGGGGCGTCGGGTGCTCCCTCCTCCAGCCCGCAGCGAGGCAAAGTGCCCAGGACGGGCTCCATGGGTCCCCCGGGCGTCCACCGAGGCCTGCAGCCCCAAAGCTCTGCAGCCCTGGAGCCCTTCAGCCCGGAGCCCTGGAGCCCTGCAGGCCCGGAGCCCTGCAGGCCCGGAGCCCTGCAGCCCCGGAGCCCTGCAGGCCCGGAGCCCTGCAGCCACTGAGGCCTGCAGCCCCAAAGCCCTGCAGCCCTGGAGCCCTTCAGCCCGGAGCCCTGGAGCCCTGCAGGCCCGGAGCCCTGCAGGCCCGGAGCCCTGCAGGCCCGGAGCCCTGCAGGCCCGGAGCCCTGCAGGCCCGGAGCCCTGCAGCCCCGGAGCCCTGTAGGCCCAGAGCCCTGCAGCCCTGGAGCCCTGCAGCTCCGGAGCCCTGCGGCCACGGAGCCCTGCGTGGGCAGGCGGGAACCCTAGCGCGAAGGCTCGGGGTTGGACAGATGGGAGTCCTGTCAGTCCCGTCCATCTGGTTGCACCTCTCCCCTCGGCCATCTGGTCGCGCGCAATGCTTTCCAATAGGGCGACCAGATGGCCGGGCCAGCCTGGAAGTCCCGATGAGGGTCCATCCGCCTCGCGGATCCCAGCCAGGGCTCCAGGAGGCCGGGCGCATCCGCGCCTAGGGTCCCCTCCATCACTCGGAGCGCGAGGGTTACAAAAAAGGTGGGTAGCCTTCCTCCGGATTAGTAGGGGCAGGGTATGCCGGGACACCCCTCCTGGGGATTGCGGTTCTCAGGCGGGGACCAGATGGGCCAAGCCCGGACGTCACTTCCCCGGGGCGTTGGGTGCTTCCTCATCCAGCCCGCGGCGAGGCAAAATGCCCAGGACGGGCTCCATGGGTCCCCCGGGCGTCCACCGAGGCCTGCAGCCCCAAAGCCCTGCAGCCCTGGAGCCCTTCAGCCCGGAGCCCTGGAGCCCTGCAGGCTCGGAGCCCTGCAGGCCCGGAGCCCTGCAGGCCAGGAGCCCTGCAGCCCCGGAGCCCTGCAGGCCCGGAGCCCTGCAGGCCCGGAGCCCTGCAGGCAGCCCGGAGCCCTGCAGCCCCGGAGCCCTGCAGGCCCGGAGCCCTGCAGCCCCGGAGCCCTGCAGCCACCGAGGCCTGCAGCCCCAAAGCCCTGCAGCCCTGGAGCCCTTCAGCCCGGAGCCCTGGAGCCCTGCAGGCCCGGAGCCCTGCAGGCCCGGAGCCCTGCAGGCCCGGAGCCCTGCAGCCCCGGAGCCCTGCAGGCCCGGAGCCCTGCAGGCCCGGAGCCCTGCAGGCCCAGAGCCCTGCAGCCCCGGAGCCCTGCAGGCCCAGAGCCCTGCAGCCCTGGAGCCCTGCAGCCCCGGAGCCCTGCAGCCACGGATCCCTGCGTGGGCAGGCGGGAACCCTAGCGCGAAGGCTTGGGGTTGGACAGATGGGAGTCCTGTCAGTCCCGTCCATCTGGTTGCACCTCTCCCCTCGGCCATCTGGTCGCGCGCAATGCTTTCCAATAGGGCGACCAGATGGCCGGACCAGCCTGGAAGTCCCGATGAGGGTCCATCCGCCTCGCGGATCCCAGCCAGGGCTCCAGGAGGCCGGGCGCATCCGCGCCTAGGGTCCCCTCCGTCACTCGGAGCGCGAGGGTTACAAGAAAGGTGGGTAGCCTTCCTCCGGATTAGTAGGGGCAGGGTATGCCGAGACACCCCTCCTGGGGATTGCGGTTCTCAGGCGGGGACCAGATGGGCCAAGCCCGGACGTCACTTCCCCGGGGCGTCGGGTGCTTCCTCCTCCAGCCCGCGGCAAGGCAAAGTGCCCAGGACGGGCTCCATGGGTCCCCCGGGCGTCCCCCGAGGCCTGCAGCCCCAAAGCCCTGCAGCCCTGGAGCCCTTCAGCCCGGAGCCCTGGAGCCCTGCAGGCTCGGAGCCCTGCAGGCCCGGAGCCCTGCAGGCGGCCCGGAGCCCTGCAGCCCCGGAGCCCTGCAGGCCCGGAGCCCTGCAGCCCCGGAGCCCTGCAGCCACCGAGGCCTGCAGCCCCAAAGCCCTGCAGCCCTGGAGCCCTTCAGCCCGGAGCCCTGGAGCCCTGCAAGCCCGGAGCCCTGCAGGCCCGGAGCCCTGCAGCCCCGGAGCCCTGCAGGCCCGGAGCCCTGCAGCCCCGGAGCCCTGCAGGCCCTGCAGCCCTGCAGCCCTGGAGCCCTGCAGCCCCGGAGCCCCGGAGCCCTGCAGCCACGGAGCCCTGCGTGGGCAGGCGGGAACCCTAGCGCGAAGGCTCGGGGTTGGACAGATGGGAGTCCTGTCAGTCCCGTCCATCTGGTTGCACCTCTCCCCTCGGCCATCTGGTCGCGCGCAATGCTTTCCAATAGGGCGACCAGATGGCCGGGCCAGCCTGGAAGTCCCGATGAGGGTCCATCCGCCTCGCGGATCCCAGCCAGGGCTCCAGGAGGCCGGGCGCATCCGCGCGTAGGGTCCCCTCCGTCACTCGGAGCGCGAGGGTTACAAGAAAGGTGGGTAGCCTTCCTCCGGATTAGTAGGGGCAGGGTATGCCGGGACACCCCTCCTGGGGATTGCGGTTCTCAGGCGGGGACCAGATGGGCCAAGCCTGGACGTCACTTCCCCGGGGCGTCGGGTGCTTCCTCCTCCAGCCCGCGGCGAGGCAAAATGCCCAGGACGGGCTCCATGGGTCCCCCGGGCGTCCACTGAGGCCTGCAGCCCCAAAGCCCTGCAGCCCTGGAGCCCTTCAGCCCGGAGCCCTGGAGCCCTGCAGGCTCGGAGCCCTGCAGGCCCGGAGCCCTGCAGGCCCGGAGCCCTGCAGGCGGCCCGGAGCCCTGCAGCCCCGGAGCCCTGCAGGCCCGGAGCCCTGCAGCCCCGGAGCCCTGCAGCCACCGAGGCCTGCAGCCCCAAAGCCCTGCAGCCCTGGAGCCCTTCAGCCCGGAGCCCTGGAGCCCTGCAGGCCCGGAGCCCTGCAGGCCCGGAGCCCTGCAGCCCAGGAGCCCTGCAGGCCCGGAGCCCTGCAGCCCCGGAGCCCTGCAGGCCCAGAGCCCTGCAGCCCTGGAGCCCTGCAGCCATGGAGCCCTGCAGCCACGGAGCCCTGCGTGGGCAGGCGGGGACCCTAGCGCGAAGGCTCGGGGTTGGACAGAGGGGAGTCCTGTCAGTCCCGTCCATCTGGTTGCACCTCTCCCCTCGGCCATCTGGTCGCGCGCAATGCTTTCCAATAGGGCGACCAGATGGCCGGGCCAGCCTGGAAGTCCCGATGAGGGTCCATCCGCCTCACGGATCCCAGCCAGGGCTCCAGGAGGCCGGGCGCATCCGCGCCTAGGGTCCCCTCCGTCACTCGGAGCGCGAGGGTTACAAAAAAGGTGGGTAGCCTTCCTCCGGATTAGTAGGGGCAGGGTATGCCGGGACACCCCTCCTGGGGATTGCGGTTCTCAGGCGGGGACCAGATGGGCCAAGCCCGGACGTCACTTCCCCGGGGCGTCGGGTGCTTCCTCCTCCAGCCCGCGGCGAGGCAAAATGCCCAGGACGGGCTCCATGGGCCCCCCGGGCGTCCACCGAGGCCTGCAGCCCCAAAGCCCTGCAGCCCTGGAGCCCTTCAGCCCGGAGCCCTGGAGCCCTGCAGGCTCGGAGCCCTGCAGGCCCGGAGCCCTGCAGGCCCGGAGCCCTGCAGCCCCGGAGCCCTGCAGGCCCGGAGCCCTGCAGGCCCGGAGCCCTGCAGGCGGCCCGGAGCCCTGCAGCCCCGGAGCCCTGCAGGCCCGGAGCCCTGCAGCTCCGGAGCCCTGCAGCCACCGAGGCCTGCAGCCCCAAAGCCCTGCAGCCCTGGAGCCCTTCAGCCCGGAGCCCTGGAGCCCTGGAGCCCTGCAGGCCCGGAGCCCTGCAGGCCCGGAGCCCTGCAGCCCCGGAGCCCTGCAGGCCCGGAGCCCTGCAGCCCCGGAGCCCTGCAGGCCCGGAGCCCTGCAGGCCCGGAGCCCTGCAGGCCCGGAGCCCTGCAGCCCTGGAGCCCTGCAGCCCCGGAGCCCCGGAGCCCTGCAGCCACTGAGCCCTGCGTGGGCAGGCGGGAACCCTAGCGCGAAGGCTCGGTGTTGGACAGATGGGAGTCCTGTCGGTCCCGTCCATCTGGTTGCACCTCTCCCCTCGGCCATCTGGTCGCGCGCAATGCTTTCCAATAGGGCGAGCAGATGGCCGGGCCAGCCTGGAAGTCCGGATGAGGGTCCATCCGCCTCGCGGATCCCAGCCAGGGCTCCAGGAGGCCGGGCGCACCTGCGCCTAGGGTCCCCTCCGTCACTCGGAGCGCGAGGGTTACAAGAAAGGTTGGTAGCCTTCCTCCGGATTAGTAGGGGCAGGGTATGCCGGGACACCCCTCCTGGGGATTGCGGTTCTCAGGCGGGGACCAGATGGACCAAGCCCGGACGTCACTTCCCCGGGGCGTCGGGTGCTTCCTCCTCCAGCCCGCGGCGAGGCAAAATGCCCAGGACGGGCTCCATGGGTCCCCCGGGCGTCCACCGAGGCCTGCAGCCCCAAAGCCCTGCAGCCCTGGAGCCCTTCAGCCCGGAGCCCTGGAGCCCTGCAGGCTCGGAGCCCTGCAGGCCCGGAGCCCTGCAGGCCCGGAGCCCTGCAGGCGGCCCGGAGCCCTGCAGCCCCGGAGCCCTGCAGGCCCGGAGCCCTGCAGCCCCGGAGCCCTGCAGCCACCAAGGCCTGCAGCCCCAAAGCCCTGCAGCCCTGGAGCCCTTCAGCCCGGAGCCCTGGAGCCCTGCAGGCCCGCAGCCCTGCAGGCCCGGAGCCCTGCAGCCCCGGAGCCCTGCAGGCCCGGAGCCCTGCAGGCCCGGAGCCCTGCAGGCCCGGAGCCCTGCAGCCCCGGAGCCCTGCAGCCCCGGAGCCCTGCAGGCCCAGAGCCCTGCAGCCCTGGAGCCCTGCAGCCCTGGAGCCCTGCAGCCACGGAGCCACGGAGCCCTGCGTGGGCAGGCGGGAACCCTAGCGCGAAGGCTCGGGGTTGGACAGATGGGAGTCCTGTCAGTCCCGTCCATCTGGTTGCACCTCTCCCCTCGGCCATCTGGTCGCGCGCAATGCTTTCCAATAGGGCGAGCAGATGGCCGGGCCAGCCTGGAAGTCCGGATGAGGGTCCATCCGCCTCGCGGATCCCAGCCAGGGCTCCAGGAGGCCGGGTGCACCTGCGCCTAGGGTCCCCTCCGTCACTCGGAGCGCGAGGGTTACAAGAAAGGTTGGTAGCCTTCCTCCGGATTAGTAGGGGCAGGGTATGCCGGGACACCCCTCCTGGGGATTGCGGTTCTCAGGCGGGGACCAGATGGACCAAGCCCGGACGTCACTTCCCCGGGGCGTCGGGTGCTTCCTCCTCCAGCCCGCGGCGAGGCAAAATGCCCAGGACGGGCTCCATGGGTCCCCCGGGCGTCCACCGAGGCCTGCAGCCCCAAAGCCCTGCAGCCCTGGAGCCCTTCAGCCCGGAGCCCTGGAGCCCTGCAGGCTCGGAGCCCTGCAGGCCCGGAGCCCTGCAGGCCCGGAGCCCTGCAGGCGGCCCGGAGCCCTGCAGCCCCGGAGCCCTGCAGGCCCGGAGCCCTGCAGCCCCGGAGCCCTGCAGCCACCAAGGCCTGCAGCCCCAAAGCCCTGCAGCCCTGGAGCCCTTCAGCCCGGAGCCCTGGAGCCCTGCAGGCCCGCAGCCCTGCAGGCCCGGAGCCCTGCAGCCCCGGAGCCCTGCAGGCCCGGAGCCCTGCAGGCCCGGAGCCCTGCAGGCCCGGAGCCCTGCAGCCCCGGAGCCCTGCAGCCCCGGAGCCCTGCAGGCCCAGAGCCCTGCAGCCCTGGAGCCCTGCAGCCCTGGAGCCCTGCAGCCACGGAGCCACGGAGCCCTGCGTGGGCAGGCGGGAACCCTAGCGCGAAGGCTCGGGGTTGGACAGATGGGAGTCCTGTCAGTCCCGTCCATCTGGTTGCACCTCTCCCCTCGGCCATCTGGTCGCGCCCAATGCTTTCCAATAGGGCGACCAGATGGCCGGGCCAGCCTGGAAGTCCGGATGAGGGTCCATCCGCCTCGCGGATCCCAGCCAGGGCTCCAGGAGGCCGGGCGCATCCGCGCCTAGGGTCCCCTCCGTCACTCGGAGCGCGAGGGTTACATGAAAGGTGGGTAGCCTTCCTCCGGATTAGTAGGGGCAGGGTATGCCGGGACACCCCTCCTGGGGATTGCGGTTCTCAGGCGGGGACCAGATGGACCAAGCCCGGACGTCAATTCCCCGGGGCGTCGGGTGCTTCCTCCTCCAGCCCGCGGCGAGGCAAAATGCCCAGGACGGGCTCCATGGGTCCCCCGGGCGTCCACCGAGGCCTGCAGCCCCAAAGCCCTGCAGCCCTGGAGCCCTTCAGCCCGGAGCCCTGGAGCCCTGCAGGCTCGGAGCCCTGCAGGCCCGGAGCCCTGCAGGCCCGGAGCCCTGCAGGCCCGGAGCCCTGCAGGCGGCCCGGAGCCCTGCAGCCCCGGAGCCCTGCAGGCCCGGAGCCCTGCAGCCCCGGAGCCCTGCAGCCACCGAGGCCTGCAGCCCCAAAGCCCTGCAGCCCTGGAGCCCTTCAGCCCGGAGCCCTGGAGCCCTGCAGGCCCGGAGCCCTGCAGGCCCGGAGCCCTGCAGCCCCGGAGCCCTGCAGGCCCGGAGCCCTGCAGGCCCGGAGCCCTGCAGGCCCGGAGCCCTGCAGCCCCGGAGCCCTGCAGGCCTAGAGCTCTGCAGCCCTGGAGCCCTGCAGCCCTGGAGCCCTGCAGCCACGGAGCCCTGCGTGGGCAGGCGGGAACCCTAGCGCGAAGGCTCGGGGTTGGACAGATGGGAGTCCTGTCAGTCCCGTCCATCTGGTTGCACCTCTCCCCTCGGCCATCTGGTCGCGCGCAATGCTTTCCAATAGGGCGACCAGATGGCCCGGCCAGCCTGGAAGTCCCGATGAGGGTCCATCCGCCTCGCGGATCCCAGCCAGGGCTCCAGGAGGCCGGGCGCATCCGCGCCTAGGGTCCCCTCCGTCACTCGGAGCGCGAGGGTTACAAAAAAGGTGGGTAGCCTTCCTCCGGATTAGTAGGGGCAGGGTATGCCGGGACACCCCTCCTGGGGATTGCGGTTCTCAGGCGGGGACCAGATGGGCCAAGCCCGGACGTCACTTCCCCGGGGCGTTGGGTGCTTCCTCCTCCAGCCCGCGGCGAGGCAAAATGCCCAGGACGGGCTCCATGGGTCCCCCGGGCGTCCACCGAGGCCTGCAGCCCCAAAGCCCTGCAGCCCTGGAGCCCTTCAGCCCGGAGCCCTGGAGCCCTGCAGGCTCGGAGCCCTGCAGGCCCGGAGCCCTGCAGGCCCGGAGCCCTGCAGGCGGCCCGGAGCCCTGCAGCCCCGGAGCCCTGCAGGCCCGGAGCCCTGCAGCCCCGGAGCCCTGCAGCCACCGAGGCCTGCAGCCCCAAAGCCCTGCAGCCCTGGAGCCCTTCAGCCCGGAGCCCTGGAGCCCTGCAGGCCCGGAGCCCTGCAGGCCCGGAGCCCTGCAGCCCCGGAGCCCTGCAGGCCCGGAGCCCTGCAGGCCCGGAGCCCTGCAGGCCCGGAGCCCTGCAGGCCCGGAGCCCTGCAGCCCCGGAGCCCTGCAGGCCCAGAGCCCTGCAGCCCTGGAGCCCTGCAGCCCTGGAGCCCTGCAGCCCCGGAGCCCTGCAGCCACGGATCCCTGCGTGGGCAGGCGGGAACCCTAGTGCGAAGGCTTGGGGTTGGACAGATGGGAGTCCTGTCAGTCCCGTCCATCTGGTTGCACCTCTCCCCTCGGCCATCTGGTCGCGCGCAATGCTTTCCAATAGGGCGACCAGATGGCCGGACCAGCCTGGAAGTCCCGATGAGGGTCCATCCGCCTCGCGGATCCCAGCCAGGGCTCCAGGAGGCCGGGCGCATCCGCGCCTAGGGTCCCCTCCGTCACTCGGAGCGCGAGGGTTACAAGAAAGGTGGGTAGCCTTCCTCTGGATTAGTAGGGGCAGGGTATGCCGAGACACCCCTCCTGGGGATTGCGGTTCTCAGGCGGGGACCAGATGGGCCAAGCCCGGACGTCACTTCCCCGGGGCGTCGGGTGCTTCCTCCTCCAGCCCGCGGCGAGGCAAAGTGCCCAGGACGGGCTCCATGGGTCCCCCGGGCGTCCCCCGAGGCCTGCAGCCCCAAAGCCCTGCAGCCCTGGAGCCCTTCAGCCCTTCAGCCCGGAGCCCTGGAGCCCTGCAGAACCAGAGCCCTGCAGCCCTGCAGCCCTGGAGCCCTGGAGCCCTGGAGCCCTGCAGCCCCTGAGCCCTGCAGCCACGGAGCCACGGAGCCCTGCGTGGGCAGGCAGGAACCCTAGAGCGAAGGCTCGGGGTTGGACAGATGGGAGTTCTTTCAGTCCCGTCCATCTGGTTGCACCTCTCCCCTCGGCCATCACGTCGCACGCAATGCTTCCCAAAGGGGCGACCAGATGGCCGGGCCGGCCTGGAAGTCCCGATGAGGGTCTATTTGCCTCCCGGATCCCAGCCAGGGCTCCAGGAGGCCGGGCGCGTCCGGGCCTAGGGTCCCCTCTGTCACTCGGAGCGCGTGGGTTACAAGAAAGGGGGGTAGCCTCCCTCCGGATTAGTATGGGCAGGGTATGCCGGAAGACCCCTCCGGGGCTGGCGGTTCTTTGTCGGGGACCAGATGGGCTACGCCCGGGCAACATCCTCCCAGGCTTCACTCCTCTGGCCCACGGCGTGGCAAAGTGCCCAGGGTCGGGCTCCACGGGTCCCGGGCAGTCCTACCCCCGGGGCGCCCGGGCCCGAGAGCTCCGTCGGTGTTCCCTGTGCCCGAGTCACAGCCGCTGTCCCCCAGCCCCCGGGAAGCAGAGAGCCCACCGAGCCCATGGTTAAGGCGGGAGCCCTACCGCTATGTAGCCTTCCTCTGGATTACTAGGGACAGGGTACTCTGGGACCCCTCTCGGTCCTCAGCCGGCAGCAGGACGGGCCCGGATGCTGCCCCGGTCCTGTCCCGGGGACTGCCGCGTGGCAGGGTGCCCTGGACAAGGGGTCCGGATGGTCCGGGGAGGCTTCCCCTGCGCCTGCGGGCCTGGGAGCCCCGGCTGGCTCCAGGGGCCCAGCCGGGCCCCGGGCCCCGTACCCCGGCCTGCGGCACTGCCAAATGCCTGGGACGGGGTTCCGTTGTGTCCGGGGAGCCTCCCCAGGCATGTCTGGGTTCATTGGCCCCTGGGGGCCCCAGAGAGGGCGGCCTCCCCACCCCGGGCTCTGTCTGGGGTCCTGCCACGTGGCAGGGTGCCCGGGGCGGGCTCCAGAGGGCCCGGGGAAGCTTCCCCTGCGCCTGCGGGCCTGGGAGCCCTGGCTGGGTCCAGGGGCCCGGCCGGGCCCCGGGTCGGGGTCTCTGGCCCCGGGCCCCGTCCCCCAGCTTGCGGCACTGCCAAAGGCCTGGGACGGGGTTCCGTTGTGTCCGGGGAGCCTCCCCAGGCCTGTCTGGGTTCATTGGCCCCTGGGGGCCCCGGGGAGGGCGGCCTCCCTGCCCCGGGCTCCGTCTGGGGTCCTGCCTCATGGCAGGGTGCCCGGGGCGGGCTCCGGAGGGCCCGGGGAGGCTTCCCCTGCGCCTGCGGGCCTGGGAGCCCCGGCTGGGTCCAGGGGCCCGGCCGGGCCCCGGGTCGGGGTCTACGGCCCTGGGCCCCGTCCCCCAGCCTGCGGCACTGCCAAAGGCCTGGGACGGGGTTCCGTTGTGTCCGGGAGCCTCCCCAGGCCTGTCTGGGTTCATTGGCCCCTGGGGGACCCGGGGAGGGCGGCCTCCCCGCCCCGGGCTCCGTCTGGGGTCCTGCCACGTGGCAGGGTGCCCGGGGCGGGCTCCGGAGGGCCCAGGGCGGCTTCCCCTGCACCTGCGGGCCTGGGAGCCCCGGCTGGGTCCAGGGGCCCGGCCGGGCCCCGGGTCGGGATCTCCGGCCCTGGGCCCCGTCCCCCGGCCTG